>NW_027120797.1:0-7672 GCF_030686945.1 Centruroides vittatus
TAAACTGATTGAATAAAAGATTTAAAATGAAATAAAAGTTTGAAAATGGTTTAATAAAGAAGTATTCTTGGAAACTGCAAAATTTAATTTCATGTTTTTAACAACGTTAAAAATTAATAACAACTATTTATATTACATTATAAATATTTTTATTTTTATTAAAAAATTAGACATGCTGTAAGAAAGTAATGTTTTTAGATTTTTTAAAAAATGTAAAAATGCCAGACAATTTTTTAAAATTGATAGGTTCCAGTCTCTATTTTCTTTGTTTTATTGACACCATGTATTTGTTTGTTGGTATGTCAATATGATCGCTACATTGGAAGCCTCTCTAACAATGACTACAATTTTATTTCACTCTACTTTCTATTTGCTTATCATTTGAACTAACTAAAATATGCTCTTTAACAATGCTGAACATAGAATAAACCAAACTGTATTTCAATGTTGAAGTTGTTTACTTGCAAAGATTTTTAAATTACAATTTGATATTTCAAAATGTCTTCAGGTTGAGCATATACCATTCAATTTACAATTTTTGATAAAAGTATATTAACAGGTTCCAAATGTGCCATTTGGTTTATTTTTAATCTAAGTTTGGTGTTGTTAAAAAGCATATTTTTATTTACTACAAAAACTGCAAAATGGTTCTCACTTTTAAAGATGAAGTGACTCATCAAGCATACCCAGCTGCAATATCTATTAAGTTCCCATCAGCACAATTTAATTCCTAAATGGATCTTCATTAAATACATCTCCATTCCACAATGTATCAGGCTGACTGTTCTGAAGGTAGAATGAAAATTATTGGCTAAGCTCATCACTGAAAAAATGGGGAAGAGGGAATGGGAAATATAAGAAATTTACATCAACTTTACAAAATTGATGTAAATTTGCTAATTCTGTGATGCATTTGTGTGTAATTCATGGATATTCATCAATGTCAAAAGAACTGTTTTTTTTTAAAAAGTTTACCTGAATTTAAAGGTTTCAATAGTCTATGAATCTCCTCTTCCAACGGTTCATATGTATATAAAGGAAACTTGATCCCCTGCTCTTTGTTCATTGTGCCTAACAAGTAAAGTGTTAAAAATGTTAAAATGTTACACTTTTAAAATAAATTATGGCTCTATATACAAAACTTTTCTGATAATAATATATATAAATATTAATCACGTATCTCAAGTGTAATATTTAATAAAATACTGTATGCAATTAAATCAAAATTAATGAAAAATTTATTGCATAGTACTTACATATTTAAATGTGATTTTTGGTTTGATGAGTTTGATACCTGAAAATATATAGAAATAATGGGATGTAATTGTCCTAATAATAAAATTATTTAAACCTTTTTTTCCATAAGATCATTCAAAAAATAGTGAAAGTATAACTGCAACTAAAACTGTAACCAATTCTGTTCTTATTATTAATTTTTATACTTTCTGTTTTAATATTATTTAAAAATTATCAATCAATCAAACTTTATTTGTAATAAGGAGAACCTTGTTACAGGGGGATAGTATTATAATTGTCTTTAAGTTTACAAATAGAATATAGTAAGTAAGTAATGTGTATTGTAATAGGATTAAACCTGTTACATGGGGTGTTTCAATTATTAGCCAATCACAATCATACAACAACATATTAGTTCCGTATAATACATCTTAACTATTTAGTTTAACATTGACACATATATACATTAATAAAAGCTGAATCTTTTAAATAACATCTTATATAACTTAATTACAAAAATTTTAACAAATTGATTAGATTATAGTTACAATTCTGCTGTATGAGAAGAAATTTGTACTTGATATTTACATTGGTAATCATGTGCAACACACGGAAGTATTATCCATTTCGGGACCCTAATACTTTTTTGCGAGAACAAAACTTATATATTGGTAAAGATCCCTAAATCCATGACAATATCATATCAACTTTGTTTAAATTTAACTGTCATATTCTTTTTACACTTTTTAAAATGATATGATTCTAGTACCGCCTTTAAGATATCCTAGTTCCTATAAGATTTTTAATCTCCTCATGTGATAATATGCCATTAATATTGTTCCGAACTCTGGATGGAATGTTATAATGCTGTAGATTTTACTAATCACTTAATGGAAATTTCATTCTATGTTCTAATTAGTACTTTGTTATAAAAAAACAAAAAGTTAAATTTTTTAAAAAATTAAAAAAATACTATTTAGAAATAATTATTACAGAAAAATAATTCATTTAAATTTTATTACTTTATATAAAAAGACAATCAAAATATATAATGAATTTTTAAGTATTCTTACCTATATTATCATGGGACAAATAAGCATTCTATAATCTAATAATTACAACACTCTGCTGAAAATAATTTATTTCCCTTAGTATTCCTGCATAATGCATTGATGTTTCCATTATGACCTTCTAATTCCATATGAAGTTTTGATTCACCATTTGATTCTATAGTCCAAACTCTAATAATTTTTGGATATATACGATTAAAGATTAGAAATAAATTTGGCACTTGAGGTAAGTGTTAGGCACCATCTCTTATTAAAATTAATAATTATAATAATTTAAATAATTTTAGATTAAGGTCGCATTTTGTACTGGCTTGAACAGCCATTCGAGCTGGCAGTGTGGCTGGTTCACTGATAAAAGTCTGAAAAAAATTAGTTGTATTTCGGATCCAAGCTTTAAAATCTTTTCGTTAATAAAATCATGGATGAAGAATACGACGCTATTGTTTTAGGTACTGGTCTTAAGGAATGCATCCTTAGTGGACTACTATCAGTAAGTGGAGAAAAAAGTTTTACACATTGATAGAAACAAGTATTATAGAGGTGAAAGTGCTTCTATTACTCCACTTGAAGATTTATTTGCAAAATTCAATTTGCCATCAGCGCAGTTGAATGAATATGGACGCTCAAGAGATTGGAATATTGACCTTATTCCATAGTTTCTCATGGCTAATGGTCGGTTAGTTAAATTGCTCATTCACACTGGTGTAACACGTTACCTGGAATTTAAATCTGTTGAAGGAAGTTATGTTTATAAAGGTGGAAAAATTTTTAAAGTTCCTGCAGATGAAAAAGAAGCTTTAGTATCAAATCTCATGAATATGTTTGAAAAAAGACGTTTCAGGAACTTCTTGATTTTTATACAAGAATTTAGCATGGAAGATCCAAAAACATGGAAGGATATTGACCCCAATAAAACTAATACTGCTCAAATGTATGAGAAGTTTGGATTGGATAAGGATACAGCTGACTTTACTGGTCATGCCTTAGCTTTGTATCGAGATGATGAGTATTTAAATAAACCTTGTGTTGAGACAATTTTAAAAATTAAGCTGTACAGTGACTCTCTGGCATGATATGGAAAAAGCCCATATTTGTATCCACTTTATGGTTTGGGAGAACTGCCACAAGGATTTGCACGATTGAGTGCTATTTATGGTGGTATGTACAGTACATGTTGGATAAACCTATTGATGAAATTGTCCTGGAGGATGGTAAAGTAGTTGGTGTACGTTCTGGAAAAGAGATTGCAAAATGCAAACAAGTATATTGTGACCCATCCTATGTTCCTGATTGTTCAGAAAAAGTAGGACAAGTTGTTTGTTGTATTTGTTTGACGAACCATCCTATTCCAAATACTAAGGATGCATTATCTTGTCAAATCATCATTCCACAGAAACAAGTAGGCCAAAAATCAGATATCTATGTTTCATTAGTATCTTACACTCATCAAGTTGCAGCTAAAGGTTGGTTTGTAGCTATGGTTAGTACTACAGTGGAAACCAATAATCCGGAGAATGAGATTAAGCGTGGACTTGATGTATTGGGACCAATCAGACAAAAATTTATATGGGTGAGTGATGTTTATAGACCAAAAGATGATGGCAGAGAAAGTCAGATATTTATCTCTGAATCTTACGATGCCACTACTCATTTTGAGACTACCTGTCTTGATGTATTGGATATCTTCCATGGAGGTACTGGAGAAGATTTTGATTTCTCTAAAGTCAAGCATAACTTGGGAGACGAACAAGATTAGAAATTTCAAATAGCTCTTTCACGTCCCATTTTGTCATTAGAGATATCCTTTCTATACAGTTCTCTTTAAACTGCTGTGATGATGAAGTTTCAGGAGAGTTTCCAGAAATCAGCTTTATATGTTTTATTTTTTATTTTTAATTGTCTTTTGAAAAATTGGTGTATGTATACATATCTCGAATGAGAAGGGAGCAAATTGTCCAATAGAGAATGTCCTAGACTATAGAAATATTTTAAATAATTTGAATAAAAAAGATCTCTACAATTTATATAACTATTTTATCAAGGCAACAGAAATGTTAGAAAGTTAACTCAGCAGAGTCAACTTATGATAATATTGTTATGAATCTAATCTTTCGCTTAATTTATCTCTAAATTTGATTCTGTTAAAAAATATTTTAATTAATAAAATATCTATATGTTCCACGAAAATAATCTTTTCAGTTTGAACTTTCTTCATAAAAATACACAGCGCCATCTTTCGTTTAAAATAAATAATTTATAAATATCCATAGTCATTTCTATTTTATATATGTGCCGCCATCTATCGCATATATTTTGAATTATTTAAACTTATATCGAAAAATCGTAAATAAAATATATTTTTATCAACAAATTTGCTAACATTCATATAAAATAACAATAAAACATAATTAATATTATAGAGCCAATTCCATGTTTAAAGTATCTATATTATGAACAACATATGCATCGAAAATAATATAAATAAAAAGGTTTTTGATATACTTTAATACAAACATATCATAAATTATTCGCTTGTTAAAAAATAAATCATTTGAAACATTTATAAAAGAATATAAAAGCTTTATAAACGAAATAAGACAGTACCCTAGTCACGTGACACCACACTTCCGCTACGTCACCCTAGTCTGACGTCACCGTTTAAATAACCGGTTTAAAAGGACAAAGGAAAATCCAAACAAATGAATATAACTTTAAAACTAAAACTTAATAATACTCTAAAATGAAAACATATTAATTAAAATATATAAATGAATCTAATAAAAGTAAATTTTTTTAAAAAAAAGTTGTAATATTGCTAAAATTCATCGATTTATATATTATTAATATCTACCGATTAATTAAATAAACTAATTATATATTCTAACAAACCGAATGTATATGAAAGAACATACCTACATGTAGAATATACGTACATGTTAAAAACGTACTTAAAATGGCAGTACTGTCGACTCGATAGTTGGATAAAAAAGAACCGTTGGAAAAATTTACTAAAATTAAAATTAACATAATTTACGATAAATGTAATAAACTAATACTTTAATATAACATAGAATTAATAGTATACTAAAATTTAGTTTAAATTTAAATTTAGTATACTAAAATTTTAGTAAATTTTAGTATACTAAAATAGTATACTAAAATTTACTAAAATTAAAATCTAACACCCGGTCGCCCCATTGTGGGCCTGGCCGAACCCATAATGGGCCTACTAAAAGAGGCCCTCTTAGTGCCCACAGGGCGAAAGAGTTTAAAAAAAAAAAAAAAAAAAAAAAAAAAAGTATACTAAAATAGTATACTAAAATTTACTAAAATTAAAATTAACATAATTTACGATAAATGTAATAAACTAATACTTTAATATAACATAGAATTAATAGTATACTATCAAATACTACATTAACCAAACTTAAAATTTAATTAGATTAGATAAAATTGCAATTAATTTACAGATCATTAACGTAACGGTTGTTCTGACAATCTGTGTTTACAGGTCAGGGGATTGTTTCATATAATGTCTTATAATTCGCGAAGATATATAACTATACAAACATAATATATATGAAAATGTAGAAAACAAAATTCTTCATTTAAATAGCATATAGCCAAACAGAAAATATGAGTTTAAATGATTTTCTTGCGATTTGATTAAACACGATTTTACAAGTCGTTAATGTAAACAAAGCAAACGAATTTTTTTTGAAAAAAGTAAAAAATACAAGCGGATGTAAAGTATACCAAACAAAACTACTGATATTTGCGTACTAGCAATATTTTTTTCATACTTCTAATATAAAAATTTGATTTTATACGAATTTTTTAAATAATACAAGTACATTCACTCAAATGACCTTCAACCTGCCCCGAGTCTTTTAGTGCAGGTCTGTAAAACAGCTTCCCCGCTACACGACTGCAAGAGGGTTAAATGAATAACAATTTTGGAGTAAGATTATTATGAATGCTTTTAAATATATTTATAGGTTTTGTATGAGTGACTGACACGAGAGGACCGAGAACAAACATAGAACCTTTAACACACAGTGATCATTCAGAAAGTAGATTCTCTGCGCCTTTAGAATAGAAAAAAAAGACGTAGAAGATGTAATGGCAAGTTTGTTGAATTTCTCCATAGGCTTTAAGAATTAAATTTAAACTAAAAAATGATCTTAACAAACTATTCTAAAATTACATTTTGTTAATAAATAATTCGAAATCAATCATTTCTTTTATTAATTTATTATCATAATAAACATTAATACTCTCTTGACAATTGGTGTAGACAGACGTTTATGATTCCGATAGAAGTTTGTTTTGGAAGTTTCTTTTAGATGTGTTCAGAACATTGTAGAACACTAATCTGGCAGGTATGCAAGAAAACACTTCTTTTTAAACAGACAGGGGTAAAAAATTTTTAACTTTGTTTCGTTCTGGTTGAACCTTCAAAATTACTCTCCCTGATCAAAATCTTAGAAGCGTTAAAGTAGTAACAATAAAATGATTAATCTCTTAGATCGATATGCTTTTATATTTTCAGTTGACACATCGTTAATTGGAATTTATACCCCACAAAATACTTAATGTATATCTCTAATTATATTGCTTGTTGTTTGTGTATAAATACTCCGATACACGACAAATAGATTAAATGGTTCATTCGATAGCTTCGATCACGAATTTGATGAAAAAACAGTAATGAAGCAAAAAACGTTTCAGTTATTATTTTAGAAACGTCTTAGAACACGTTAAAATTTAAAAAATAACACTCCGAATTTAGACCCAGATTTCCTGAACCCAATGTTAAAACATTACAAAAATGTCTTTCATACAAATGTACTTGTAAATATATAAAAGTCTTCGTTAATTCGAAATTCAAGGTACGAAATAATAGAGGATTTACATATTTCTGTACAATATGCCAAATGTCACGAAACCGATGTGATTCATTAAGCAAACGGAATACGGCTACATATACAGAATGCTATTTTCGTTAATTAATTATAATAATATAAATAACCTGTAAGAAAACTGCACGTTTTTGGCAAAAATCTCACAGATTGCCAGATACGTGTCTTACAAAAAGTAAAGCAAAATTCCTCGATATGTATTCTACCTTATTTTACAGCGACCTAAAAAATAATAAGTCGTACATATGTAGTAGCCTGAAACCCTAGAAATTTCTCGATCTGCTTTGCATCGCCCAATCCTAAAATCCTGTAAAGCAGCCGTATTTTATGAGATAAAAAATAAAAATAAGAGTAATCCATATGTCAGATGACATTTGAAAATGTGTTACTGTAAAAGAAAAGCCTTATTGACCATATAAAAATGTTCTTGGTCTATTGTTTTCT